>NW_027437199.1:20539368-20566868 GCF_033239565.1 Halichoeres trimaculatus
TAGACTCCAGATCAAAAAGAAAGGCTTCAGGAGTTAGTTTATGTGGTGATGAGATTCATATTTGATCTGAAAATAAATAAAATCACTCATGTAGAAAAGATAAAACACCAAATGGAAGTTTGCCATAAATTATAACTTAATTCAGATCGCATTTAAAGCAGTGACAACTCTTTTTGAATTTCAGAGCCTGAAGTGAAAAGAAAACCACAAAGCTTTCCATCAAATTGTCACAACTCCTGAAATCTTTATCTACATACCTGAGGTGTTTGTTTCCCCACTGCTGCCAATTTGCTGAACTAACCCTGCAACATTCATCTCAAGCCACTGAGACTGGAAACTCACCAATACAACTTAATTCTGCAGAACTTCGCGCCCGGAGTTGTCATTTCGGGCTGTTTTCCACAGAGTCATTAAAAACTGATTCAGACAGCCTCAGTATGCCACTGCTTTTACCTGTCAAAGTGTCTGGAATAAGATCTCCCAGTGCTGCTTAACTTGTCAAAATGTCCACTTTTGTCGTTATCAGGGATAATTAAAGAGAGGGAAAGGATTCCAGGCTGCAGACAGCTGGTTGGAGGTGACGTGTGTCCTTCAGAATCACTCTGGATTTGTTTCCTGCTCAGTCAAAGGAGATGAGGACAGATGGTTGTTGTGTTGGTAGAAACTCTTTTTTATATGGGGGCATCATGGGGTCAGAGAGGAAGTGCTAATGTATTGACAGAGACGTATCAAAGGCCTGTCGCTCCCAGCCAATTCTCACCTCTCAAATAGTGTGTGTGTGTATGTGTGTGTGTGTCTGCTAACACCTCAAAAACACCCAAAAGTCAGCTCCCTAAAACTGGCACGGTGTGTGTGTTTGCACCATTGTATCTATATCATGTGGCATGTCGTGTCCCCTCACATCTCCTCTGTTCTTCTCCCAGCAGCAGGTTCATCTCTACAGTTGTAAATCTGTTTTAACACAAGTGCAGCCTTTAATAAGGTTCCTCCTCTTGAAATTTAAATTAGGCTGCTATTACCTTCAGGCTCAAGAGCAGAGCTTCATGTGTCATCTGGGTTAATTTATTCACATGCTATGCATGTAACACCTGAGGGGTGTGGGATGTGAAGGGTTTAGTGTAAGGTTTTATCCTGTATCCTCTCAATGACGTCCAGAAATAAACATCTCAATCTGTCGTCAATTTTTGAGGGGAGAAAAAAGGTTTTTCATTGTAACTGAAACCATACCAAATGCATTTTTGCTTAAAATCGTACTTCTACGTGAACATACTGTATATGACTAATCATGATTATATCAAATCAGGTTGATATGGCGCTTTTAAAGGTACCCACATATGCTTTACGAGACACAAGAAAACAAAACAAAAAAAATAGATACATGACACAGATAACAGTAATCAGGTTTTGAAAGTGGCCTCAAAAAGGTGGTTGGGAGTTGGTTTTTGAATGAGAGGAGTGATGTCTCAGATACACCAGACATGTCTGCAGCCCGACCCCATTCAGTCGCGTGTTGACTGCGTTTGTCAACTCACATTGACTGCGTGTTCAGTCCAACAGGCTGCGTGACTGACAGACAGCTGGAGTCACAGACTGAGGAGTTCCTGCTCTTCCCTCTCTATTAATAAGTCTCTCTTCATGCATGTTGGACTGTAAAACTTCAAACCTGTTGACCTGGTCTTGGCTGGCTCTACTCATTTTGCCCATTTCTTGTTGTAGAAAAGCTAGATATGATCTGGTTTTTACATGGTTAGTTTTTTTTTTGAAAGTCACTGGGTGTTTTTTGGTAGTTTCCGATCATGACTTCCTGTCCTGCTTGATTTCCCTTCTGCTGGGTTCATGCGTCACAGCCAGCCAGCCATAGACTGTATAAAACATGGACGAAGCATCCGCGACGTTGCACATCTGTCCCTGAAACCGTGAAATAAAGCCAATCCGTGGACGCAGCCACATTCCCTATGATGCTGGCTGTGAGTTTACCTTTGAGCAACTACAGGGCACCTGGGGGTCACATGACCTGAGCTTTTCCTCTGATTGGAAAATCAAACAATCCTAATAACTTCTAAACCGCAGAGATAGAAAAAAAATTCTCTCCGTACAGTGTGTGCTGATAGTGAAATCAGTGTTTTAGACCGAAGCTGTTTTTTGAACCAGGCTGTAAATATGTTTTTGATGCCGTAAAAGTCTGTTTTTATGGCTGGGTGTGTACGTGACTTCTGGTCCTTCTGCAGCCAATCTCAAGCCGATTCTCAAAGAACAGTGACTTTTAGCACTTTCACATATGCTTCATTTTTACTAACCAGATGTTTCCCCTTGGTCACAGCTCCACGTGTGTCAAAAATAGGATGGCTTTGTATTACCTGCAACACGATGGAGCAGCCACACAGACATACTGCAACAGAACCGATCCAGTGTGAGTTGACAGATTGACTCGAACGGAAACCTATTTGATCTGTTTGCCGTGACAGAGCGGAGACGGACTGCAGACGCACCTGGTGTATTTCAAACGTATTTCAGCTGTGAGTCTGAATGGTGGATATTTGGAGGGAGGGAGTTCCAGAGGGTTGGGGCAGCATCTGACCTCCAACGGTGTGGTGCTTGTTTCTGGTAATGGGAGTCAGGAGCTTAGCTTACCAAAAGTCTGTGATGACAGGTGAGGGAGTAACGTTGGAAGAGGTCTGCATGGTATAGGGCAGGGGTGGCCAACCAGTCCTCTATCTATCTATCTATCTATCTATCTATCTATCTATCTATCTATCTATCTATCTATCTATCTATCTATCTATCTATCTATCTATGAGGACATAAAGATTGAGAGGGGCACATGTAGAGAAGAGAAACTGAAACTTAAGTATCAATCTCATCACCCAAGTATTGATCAATACTACCACACAACAAAAGGCAAAGAGCCACATGCAGCTTGCGAGCCGCAGGTTGGCCACCCCTGGTATAGGGGATTAAGGGGGGGACTTTGTATGATCCACATTCAGCTTATCATTCCAGAAAAAATGTCTTGTTTCAAGTTATTTAAAGACAAAAATGAGGTCTGAATTGCTTGTACCAAGTTAAAAAAATCTGCCAGTGGAACAAGAGTAAAGTTTCTTGTATTAAGATATTAATCTAGTTTCAAATTTTTTGTTCCATTGGCAGTTTTTTTTCCCTTGTTACAAGCAATTCAGACCTCATTTTTGTCTTTTAACAACTTGAAACAAGGCATTCGTCTGGAAAGATAGGTTTTATGTAGCCAATGTTTCTCCTGTAATCACAGATGAAGAATCAGAGGAAGAATAAGCTGTTTCGCATTGGCAGACATGATCTGGCAAATTTTTCATGGGGCTAACCCACATGCACACAGCTCTGCTGCTCATCCCACAAACGCATCCTCCAGCATAGAATTGGATAAGTAGATAAGAAAAAACATTTTTTCTTCATGTTTCTATGTATTAATATTCTTGTAAAGTAGATGTGATAGCTTTAGTCTGCTTGACTGTGTTAGTTTTCCCATCATGTCCTTTCCTTCCTGAGGCATTAATCCTGACCTGCAGAGTCTCCTGCTCTGCTCTGTCACGGCCCTGAAACACGATGTGCAGTGAGGATATATCACCGTATGTTCAGAGCCCGAACAAAACCCAAAACAGACTGCATATTGATTTATATTGAGCTGTTCTCCCACCTGACTCCAGGAACCTGCACTTTAGTTTGGCCTGAAAATATGAAGACGTACAGGATGCTAACATTTTCATGGACCTTAAAGAGCTGCCCTGGCAGTTTTTAGATTCTTCTGTGGTACCAGTCAGAGTTTGAGGAGGTCTCTTCAGCCACTGGGATGTTTGCATGGAGTTAAACTGCACTCTCACCTGTATCAAACTCATCTGTGAACGATAACCCACTTCCTTTTCTTTTTTTTTCCTCATCCTCTATCGCTATTATCTCTTTCTTCCTGACCCCACTCATCTTTTTTTACTCCTATTGTTCTTTTTTCTCAGTCACAGCTCTCACTGTGCCTCTCCAGGAATCTTCATTCCTTTGCCTCCTGTCTTTATCTGTTGTTTGACGTCAATTATCTCTCCATCAGTCTCCCTTGGATTTTTCTCCTCTCTTATCCCTCATCAGTTTTTGCTAAACATCCTCTCTCATCCTTCTTTCTCATCTTCCCCTCTGAGCGTCTCTTCTAAATGTTTCTCTGGCATCTCTTCCTCTTTTTCACAAACTACAGCCTGATCTTCTTCTCTCCTTGTGATGAGCGAGGAACGCTCGGGGTGAAACTTAGACAGTTTGGGGAATATCCCTTTGGTTTAGTGGAAGTTAAAGACGGGATTGATAGAATGAGGTAACCATCTTTCTCTCTGTCTTTGTCTCCATGTTTTCATGTATTATTATTTCAAAAGGTGCCTTTGATATTTCCAGAAACAAGTCTGCATGTCTTGAAGCAAATCAACCTCAGATGAGATGATGATGAGGTTATCAGCGTGGTTTCTTTTTACTGACGTGCAGTGTTTGTGTTCAGGTTGGTTTTCCAGCTTATTAAGCAGGAGGTGATTCTTTTATTGCATTTTAAATGATCTTATTAAAGTTGGATAGAGAAACTCTCAATGTAGTTTCTTTGGTGGAACAGGAAAAAGACAGTAAGGGGATTTGATGTTCATTGTGATGTGTTGGGTATTGTGCTTTTTTTAAAGCCCTGTTTCCGCTAAGTGCTTCAGTTTGGTTTGTCTTGGTACAGCATGCATTGTGTGGCATTTCCATTGACTAAAACCAGGACAGGCCCCTAAATTACTGACTTGGGCCTTCCCACTTTTTGGTACCCTTCCATTGGGGTTCCAGACATACCAATCTGACTTCAGGAGGTGGAGCTAGAAACACTGCAGTCCATTGACTGTTTGAAAAAAAACAAGAGCCACATGCCAATTATAAAGAAGACAAATTGTTGGATGTCTTTAATTTTGGTCTTTGTTAACTGTGTTGCATTTTTCTTTGTTGGATTTATTAGCATGTCATGCTGCTATGCTGTCATGCTATTATGTAGCTGACATGGCTATCGGCATCTGGCTTACACACAGATGGCTGTGGAAACGCAAACAAGCTCAAGCTTTACCAATTCAACCTGTACCAAACTGTACCGGACCATGGGGTGGAAACGTGGCTTTAGAAAACCCTTCTGTCCAGAATACACCACATGCATCTGTAGTCCGGCTCCGCTCTGTTGTGTGTTGACTGTGTTCATCAACTTACACCAGCTGCGTGTTCAGTCCAACAAGCTGTATGACTGACAGACAGCTGGAGTCACAGACCAGAGGAGTTTCCACACTTCCCACTCCATTGATAAGTCTTTTTTATTGGGCTGTAGAACCTCAAACCTATTGACCCCTGGTCTGGCTCTGCCTATTTTTCCCCTTTTTGGTTGTTGTGAAGCTACAAAGGTTCAGTTGTCACGTGGTTTGTTTTATTTTGAAGGTCACTGGCTTTTTCTAGGTAGTTTCTGTGCACAACTTCTTGTCCTGCTCAATCTCCCCCAAGGTGAATTTACACATCACAGCTCAGGCATACGGCAAAAATAGGATGGTTGTGTATTGGCTGCAACTTGACAGACCAGCTGGACCACAATTAGAGATAGGTACAGAATGAGGTACTTTTATAGGTACCAGCCAAATTCAATCGATGGTACCGATTCATGTAAAATCAAAAGGTACCATGGTTAGGTACTCGAAAGTCTCCATGTGACCGTCAGGGAGTAAAAGAGAAGGGAATTTTCCATGCTGGGAATGAACACAGCATTGCAAGTTTATATATTGAAATATATATTAAAATCTTTGAGATTTTATTATTGGACAAATTATTATTTAATTTCACATAAACACACACAAAAGTACCGAAAATTGCTACTGTTAAGTACCAATACTGATTGCCAGGTACCGGACATTGATACTGATCGTTTGAAATGTGAAACATACTCATCCCTAATCACAATGGAGCGGATCCAATGTTAGTTGACAAGTGACGGTATGAAAACCTAAATGATAAGTGGTCAGACAACAGACGCACCTGGTGTATTTCCGCCTCTATCTGAGTCACTTTGTTTTAGCTAGTTTCCTTAACCCATTGATGCCTGACATACCCTTTTAGGATGCAGCTATAATTACCTTTGCATCTTAATTTTACCTATTGATTCATATTCTACACATACCAAAGATTGTATCAGATCCATCATGTCACAATATATTGGTCAGAGGATGAACTTCTCTTGTCTTTTTATATTAGATAACTTAGTTTTAACTAATGTGTGTAATATACTCAAATTTACAATCTCTGCTTAATTTCACATCTGTAAGAATGCAAAAACACATGAAACCAATTTGCTTTTGTAAGTAATAATTAATTCAGACACTAAGAGGTTAAGGGCCCCCACTCCATATATCCTATGCCTCAATTGGCCAGCAATCTGGGGGCTTATAGGGGGTGGCGCCATGAGCAGACCTTGGTGTTTGAGGCCCGTCCCCTATCACATTTCATAAACCAGAGATCCTGAGGTGATGAGCTCATTGTTTTAGCAAGATCTTGTTAAGATCTGGTTCTATTTCTAGAACAAAGTATTTTAACCAGTTTCCAGCCAGATCCTGGGATTTCTACAACAAATGAATAAGTAGAGGTTTGAAAATCTGCACATGCTCAGTCTGAACATCCAGGATTGATACTTTACATCAATGTTTAAGATATCATGATGTTCCTATCACAGTGAGTTGTGGTAAAGTGCTCGATCAACCACCAAAATGTGAAACAGGAAGGATAAGAGATCTGATAAAGAGACGAAAGGCCCAACAGTTAAAGGAGAAAGAGAGACAGATGGACCCAGGCTGAGCTGACGAGGTGAGACAGAGCGAGAGACACCCGACTCTCAGCCCCAGCAGTCTTCATCCTGCTAAATTAACTCGGTGAGGTCCCACTGAGCCGGTCCTCTCCTCATTAGACACAGACCGCGGCTGGCTGGTACAGGGCTGAGTCAAATTTTCAGCAAGTAAACAACTCCCCAAAGCTGACTGGAAAGTGGGGCGCCGCGCGGCCGGATCAATTTAAAGTGTGTGTGCTTCTTTTTTCCCCAAGTCTCGGACAAACATTGTTCCAGGATCAGGGGAAAAAAGCCTCTTCCTCCACTTTTATAAAAACTAATGCTTCAAAACCTCCCTGTTTCATTATTAAAATAAAGAATGATAGATTATTCCAAACAGGCTGACTTCTCATTCTGCTTTTAACTGACATTTAATGAATCTTTTCAACAAAGTCTCCACAGATCAACCACAGTTAACCTGTTACTGTGCATCCACTGGCCTCTCTGACACCGTTTGCATTGTGTGTGTGCGTGTAACTCTGTTTGTGTGTGACGCAGTGGGGTTAATTAGCTTCAGACCGCTGCCATCTATCAACCTAACGCTCAGGCTCAAGGCCCGCGACAGCTCCATTACCGCCAGACACACTCTCACACACACACAGCTATGATCTCCTCATAAACACTCATGTCATTGACGGTGTTAGATGTCAGTGAATTCAGGTGATTTTCTTTGCACACAAACGTTGTGTTATCAGAAGCCATCTGCAGCTCTCAGATTAGGAGGATGGGATTAAAGCTGCTCCAGGTGAGGTCATGGATTGTCTTTTTTTTCAGGTCTCCACTTGACAAGAGGAGTGCTTCAGTATCTTTTAAAGGGAATGTTATGTCTCGGAGGCTTTATTCAGCCTCAGATATCTGCGATTTCCCTCAGACTTTCCAAGTGACATTTCAAAAGGTCACTTTGAGCCGTTTAAAGGTTTCTTTAGCCTGAAAGTAGAGCGCAGGTTGACTGGGGGAAACTCCGGAGCAGTTACACCACATACTTCGAGTAAAATAAAGTCTGATATCCACATTTTTAACCTCTTCTCTTCCACATAGATCCCCTTGGTTTTGGACTTTAACAGAAAAAGATGCAAACATAAAAAAGCCACACTCTCAAATCATTATCTGTTAGTCTCAGCTCCTCCCTTTGATTCTGTCCGATCTATAGAGTGGGTTGAAACTCATTAAAGAGGACATGGAGCAGAGCTCAGTGTCTATAGGTGACTGGAGTTCACAGATATTGGTTTATATTGGTTTCAGCCCCCAGAGTTCATTTAGAAAAGCCCGGTGAGACACCATCAAAGAAAAGTTATTTAGACCTTGAAAAATGAGGAATCATCATCATCATCATCATCATCATCATCAACCCCTGCACCCTGCTGTGCATCAGTTGTTGTCATGTTGGGAAACATTACTCTGTTTTTCAATAGTCTTAGCTCAGAGGAGAACACGGCTCAGTTAAGAATTAATCTCAGTTATTTTACAGCGTAGGAAAGTCCATTTTATGCCTTTATTGTGATCGATGCAAGACTCCAAGCAAAAGACTTCATATCTGTGCAGGACTGGACAAATTGCCATTTAATGGTGACCACAGAATGTGTAACAGAGGAGTTTGAGTTTGTTCCTGGGCAGAGTTCAGGCTTTTAATGAGGTTTAGTTTAGTTAAAATAGAGTCTGGTTCAGAAGCCCCTGTGCTGCAGGAGGAATTGGATACTTTATACATTTAATTTCAGGCGTTATGAAATGTTGATCATCTGAATAACCCGAGGACTTCAGGATGAAAGATTCAAGGTATCTTCACATACACTTCAAGTACAGTGGTAGGTTTTGAAAATTCTAAACACTGATGTCACTAACTCCCTAATCACACTGAAGATGAAAAATACTCCTGGACTGATACTTTCTGCTACTATGGCAGGGAGTGCCAGTAACTCTCTAATATGACCTTTTTTCTTTTTTGTTCCAAAACTGTAAGCAGATTTAAGTTTCTGATTCCTGATTAAAACAATATATTTTCTGTCTTCTTGCATCTCAGTAAGTGATGAGAGTCACGTATGCAACAATTCATGTTTTTGGCATGAGGACAACTCTGATGTAATTATACATGCATCGATAGATCGGTGCTGATTACTTTAATTTTGAGAGACCGGTGACCGGCCCATCCTTACATATGAAACTGTTCATATATACCTCCAGGAAGGTGTGACAGCCAGCCATTGTTGCTTTTTGCTCTGAGACCATAAACTCAGGACACTTTATGGGTTGTTTAAGCTAAAACATAAAGATTTTATTGTTTCACAGGTATAGTTCATTGATTTTCAATAAAATAAGATTGGAACATTGAAGGTATATGCTGTCAGTTATAAAAAAATAGGGTTAGGGTTAGGGTTAAAATTAGTATCGGCAGGTCAGGCTTATTAAGGATTGGTGATCAGTGACAGGCCAGAAAATTGTGATCGGTGCACCCCTACATGTAATACATATGACCATTAATACTGGAGAAGGTGTTTGACTTTTACCTTGGGAAAGTTGAGTCCCGTCCTTCACTGTAACTCTCTCTATTCCATGAGCTGAACCTTCCATTTGGCATAAATCCATCTGTTGAGGATGGAAGGAGGCTACATGCAACAAGGCGTGTGCTGACAAGCAGGGGTGCGTCCAGACTTTTAAGACCTGGGTGCCCTGACCAGGGCACTTGGGATTATGTGAACCCACACTTAAGTATAGTAATGTATTTTTACTCATTTTTATTACAGATACAGGAAAAAAATAATTTGGCAAAAAAAAACAAAAACAAAAACAAAAAAAACCTAGACTCACAGTACTGTAGTGCACCAAAAATAGTAAAGTACAAGCTTTCTTTAAAGGTATCTTGACATTAAAAAATGTAAACAACTGTTATTTTTTTGGCTTTTAAATGAGAAATACAAACTTCACAACCACCAATAATCTCTGCATGTTCCTTTGAAATAAAACATGCAGACTCGTATAGATATTCATTATAATTGCAATTCCGCAATTTTGCCACATCATGCAGCTCTATGATGTGGTGGGGGGTGTTATTGGCAGCTGCTGAATGTAACTAATAAAGAAACTTGTAATCTTACCTTAATACTTTTAAAAACAAGTAATCAGTAAAGTAAAATCCAATGAATTTTTTAAGGTCACAGTGGCAACACTGGTCGCTGGTCTCCAATACTCCTAACCTGTGGGCTGAAAAGTTGAGGAAATGAGTTTCTGTTTCAAAAGTCACAGCATTCTGATGGGTTTGAACACATAATGGTATTATACTACAACAAAAACATCTCTCATACTGTAGACTGAAGATTTTTTATTTATTTATTTTTTTATTTTTTTTGAAACAGGGTATTTCAAATGTTGAGGGTTCAACTACTGTGGAGCATGAATTTCTGTATCTGATTTCTTAATCTGATAAATAAGACTCATCAATGGGATAGAAATATATCCTGTTTGGTGTCCTGAAAGGTAAAAAAAACAAAAACAAAAACAAAAACAAACAAACAAAACAAAAAAAACAAAACAAAAAAAACAGGGGATTTCTAATGTTTATGGTTCATCCTCTGGGAAACAGGAATTTCTGCACCAACCACACAGCTTATTGCTACAATAGTTACACAGATCTATTATTCCAGCTACACAGTGCTCAGACTGAGTCGGACTTTGGTATTACTGGAGGATTTTTCAAATGGGTTTAGAAAACTGTATCAGGATGAGAATTCAATAGTTGGTAACACTCGTCGATCGATGGAGAACTGGGTTCATTTAGGAACATTTCCACAGAAGCTTTCCCGATTGATAGCTCTATATGACGACGCGCTGTGTTTCCACTGCCAGTCCAAAGTGCACATTTAACTTCAAACAGTAACTCTTCCCCTTTTTATCGTACACGCTTTCATCCCCCCTCACACGCAGACACACACATATTCATTAGAGCAAATGGAATTAGGGGGATTGGAGGCATAATCTTCCTCCCCAGTGATGTGAGGGAATCAAGCCGTTAATTTCCCGCCTTTAACCACGACTCCAAAACTCAGAGTCGCTTTGAAAGAGGCTGCAGACTCGCAGCACATGAATGATTTAGGACACTAAAATGTCACATGCCATCAGGCGTGCTCGGGTGTAAGCAGGTTTCTGTGCCGTCACGTGTGTCTGGGGGATCGTTGGAGGTTTCTCCGTGGTTGGAAAGCGCTGGTGCGGCTGCTGAAGACAGTATTGGGTCTGTGCCTGCAGCAGATATTACTGGATGTCACATAATGTATCTTTCTAGCTGTTTTTCCTTTCCTCTTTCTCTTTCCTCCTCTTTCTCAGTAATGACTCCAGGAATATGACAAGAAGTCGTGTACTGGAGTGTGTGTTTGTGACTGCATATGTCTCAGTTTTCCTGCTGAAGAGGGAAATAACAAAAGATCAAAGAAGCTGCTTCGCCCAGGTCATGGGTTACTCTCTCATTGCTGCTGTAAACAGACAAATATCTCAAATTCCTGCAGTCGTGCAGCGTCTCCCTTTGAAATGGATATTCCTCTATTAAAATGCACACACACTCATGCACATTATCACTCTGATGTACAGTACAGAGACACAAACTCTATAAAAAAGATGCACGCTGGTTGTTTTAACAAGTGTTCCCGTCCTCTAGCTTGGCTTTCATTTCTTCTCCAGTTTATTTGTTTATCTCCATCCTCCATGAATTATACATACATAACGTAAAGTTTATAGAAGTTTATGACTGTATCCCCTGAGCAGAGTGGACTAATAACTACTAGGTGTGAACTTCCTGCATGTTTAACAGACAAAAGAGAGGTCATAAACAAAGAAAAGGAAAAATAGTTCTGATCCAAAATGAGATTTCACGCTACAGTACAAAATCTTATCAGCATTTCATCACGAAACCTGCAGGAACTTACTTGTGTAGAACAACTACCAACTAAAAATGTAGAGGGAACCCTGAGTTTTTTATCCTAATTTGTTTGGTAAAGTGATTCAGATAAGCTCAATATTCTTGTCAATCTTGAGTTATGTCAAACACTTTAAACTCAGTTTTAAGTTTAAATATAGCAAACACAAAAAAATAAACCGAAGTGTGTAATGACCCTTTAAATCTTTTAAATCTCCTTTAAAACAATAATCACACACAGGAACTGACTCAAAGTTAAAGATGCTGTGAGGAGGATCTGGGCTGCGTCACCACCCTCTGGCCCGGAGTCTTAGGGACAAGGTCATAAAGATTTGACTTTTAAACAGGTGTGTATCTGTTTTGGAACCAATTTCCTCTCTTTCGCAACAAGGTGAAGTATTCATCAGTACAGTTATGTAGCACTGTATGAAACATGATTACAAGCAGCATCAGCAGCCCAGTGCTACGTTGTATCCATAGGCTAACGTGCCAACAAGCAAACTGTCAGTTTATACAGTAGCTTACTAGCCGTCCATATGTAGCACTACTGACAGCCCAATTCTCTAAGACATGTCTGTAATGTGTAACGTTGGTGAGTCCTGGTTATGTCCTGCCAGTCATCTACCAATCAGAGCTAACGTAACCTCACTCTTCATTTTATTGATAGATGCTCAAGTTTGAACAGACCACTGCAGAATAACTGCTGACGGTGGGTTGGAATCAACATTAACACAAACAGTTTAGCCCCTGTTAGCCTTTAGCTCATGCTATATCTCTCTCCTGTTTATCTTTCTTCTGCTCTTCTGTCCTTTTTCTATCTGACAGTTAGGCTCCTGTGTCCACCATCACTACAAAATTAATCACAGAAATCATTTTCAGCAGAGAAAAACACAGATCTCTCTTCTCACTACTGTTGTCATAGAGACTTTGACGTGCCATAAATTAATCTGATCTTGCTCGACCAATTGGGACGCTAAGAAGTAGCTACAAAGTAGCATTTTGAAATAACCTAATTTGGCGCTGATAATCTTGTTTTAAAGTGTGAATTATGAACGGGAAATTGTCTAGAAGGGAGAGTATTTCAAGATAATTTTCAGACTCCTCTTGACCCCTTTAAGTCAGTAATTTCCTGCTTAAATTTTTAGATGAATTACTATTAAGTTCTATTTCCTGTAAGAAATGTTTTTTTTTTTTTTTTTTTTTTTATGGACGTAACAAAACAAATAAAGTGAAACCACATCAAATCAAATTGAAGTAAAAATAATATGAACTTGAAATTCACATTTTGATTTTAATAAATCTGTTTTCATTTGTTTCTGGTTATGAACAAAAACAACTGTTTTCCATTATTTAAAGCAAAAGTCAAACACACACCTAACACTCTTTAAAGACCCATTCATGCTCAACGTTAAATACGGATCTGGTGGTAGCCTACTGTTTGGTTTGGACTGTATCTGTAAGAAGATATGAGCCAAATGAAGCAGTAGCACTTGAAACCAGAAAACCATGGGAGCAGTGGTGCTGTTACAAAATATGGAAACCATTCTATTAATACCCCGCAGTAACTTCCTGTAAAATTTACAGCAACTCGTTTACAGCAGTCGTGTCGTGTTTCTATCCTGCAGCGCTCTTTGTTGAAAGAAGTGAGTTAGTTTACTGTTTTCTTCTGTTTCCATTTTTGGGTTATTTCACACCTGCCTTCTGCAGACGTTCAGCGGGATGGATCCCTGACCTTTTCAAAATGGCAAAGACAAGTGTATGCGCGGGACGTCAGGGCTTCAGATGATGCTCAAAGGGAATAAAGACAGTGAGCGATGGGCTTTAGAAACATTCCAGTCACACACACACACACACTTTCAATCTTGTCTCGCAATAACACAAGTTTTGCGTGTTCAGCATTTGCACACATGTATATGGATGTGTGTGTGTGTTTGAGAGAGACAGCTGATGCTTATGTTGAGCTTTAGATTGGCAGTTAAGTCGTACTTTAGATGAATTCCAATGAGACGTCTGTTCGACATCTGTGTGTGTGTGTGTGTGTGTGTGTGTGTGTGTGTGTGTGTGTGTGTGTGTGTGTGTGTGTGTGTGTGTGTGAGGAAAGTACAGGGTCTTCCCTCGCCGTCCCTCTCTGTCAGGGGGAAAATCAATCTGCCCGTCAGCCGTCTAACACCCTCCACCTGCTACGCTACCTATCACCAGCATACCTGCCTGTTTCTGTGTGTGTGTGTGAGTGTGTGTGTGTCCTGTCATTCTGTCAGCTGCTGTCTCTCCATCCTCCTATCTCCCTGTTGTGCTTTTTTTTGTCTGTCTGCTCCCTGTTTACTCTTTTGTGTCTGTCTTCCTGTTTCTCTCTGTGTTTAATCTGTCGGCCGTGACACCAGTTGCTTTTTGGTTAAGACTCTTTTTCTTTCACATCTGCACCGTAGCCAACATTTGTAATCTCAACAGATTCCACTGTCAAATCTGCAGTTACAGTGGCAGTAATAATACTTTTATCCCGCTGGTTGCTCCTGATCTTGAAGCCGACAGTAAAAGTGTTGCAGCTAAATTTGCAGATTTGTCACGACAGCTTCTCCGCACATTATTATTAAATCTCAGCAATCTTGCCTGGCCAAAAAAAGTCACCACCTGGATTTAACTAAGCAAATTGGTACAAGCCTCCTGTTTGATAATTACTGCAAGGGTGATTATCTTCAGCTGGCAACAAGTTATTTAACCCCATCTGGTGCAATGAGTCTCTCCTCATTTCTTAAACAACCATGTGGAAAGACACATCCTGTGGAAGTGGGAAAGATGTTAGTCTGTTTGAGAAGGGTCAGATCATTGGCATGCATCAAGCTATGAAAACATCTAAGGAGAGTGCAGAAACTACTAAAATTTGGTTAAGACTGTCCAATGCATTATCAAAAACTGGAAGGATAGTGGGGACCCATCGTCTTCAAGGAAGAAATGTGGCTGGAAAAAATCCTAAACTAGAATTGTACTTTTACATCTGTCAGAAATTATGGTGACCTTGTCTTGTATTGTTTTGCAAAGCAATCTGACCATTTATCTAAGAGTTATATACACATATGGTCAAAACAGCCTTATGTCACAATTTATAAAGAATCCTGAATCCACACAGTGTTCCTGATCACCTCCTAAATTTAATCACTTCTTTCTTATCCCATTTTAAACATCTCCTGAAAATTTCATCAAGATCCAATTGTTACTTTTTGAGCTATGTTGTTCACAGTCGAACAAACAGACAAATTCTCCCAAAAACATAACCTCCTTGGTGGAGTTAATGATCTTGGTTGGCGATCATTTAAACATTTGGTGAAATCAAACGGAAGAAAAACAACAGTAGAACTCAGGGCTATTTTTGAAAGTGAAAGTAAGAGCATTTTCAAACCCACAATGTGAAAAGAACTCAAGCGATTGGGAGTGAACAACTGTGTAGCCTTAAGAAAACTGCTAATCAGTGAGGCTAGCCCTAAAAGAAAAGTCTTCAATTTGGTAGGAAGCATAGAGATTGGACTCTGGGGCAATAGAAGAAGATGATGTGGTCTGATGAGTCCAGATTGACCCTGTTCCAGAGTGATTGGCCATCAGGGTAAGAAGAGAGGCAGATGAAGTGATCTCCCATCATGCCTAGTGCCTACTGTCTGAACCTGTGGGGGGAGGGCTATGATCTGGGGTTGCTGCAGTTGGTCAGGTCTAGGTTCAGCAACAGTCTGTGCTCAAAGAATGAGGTCAGCTGACTACCTGATAAACTGAATGACCAGGTTAGTCCATAAATGGAGCTTTTCCACCCTGATGGCAGGGCCATATTCCAAGATGACAATGCCAGGATTGTAAAAGAGTGGTCCAGGGAGCGTGAGACATCATTTTCACACATGGATTGGCTTCCACAGAGTCCAGACCTTAACCCTGTTGAGAATCTTTGGGATGTGCTTGAGAAGGCTTTGCTCAGCAGTCAGACTCTACCATCATCAATGAAGATCTTGGTGAAAAATTAAAGCAACTGGATGGAAATAAAACTTGTGACACTGCAGAAGCTTATCCAAACAATGCCACAGTGAATGCGAGCTGTAATCAAAGCTAAAGGTGGTCCAAGGAAATATTACAGTGTGTGATCTTTTTATTAGCATTTCTCTACATCTTTAAATTGTATCTCCTCCCTCTTCTCCAGATCCCCCAGGTGAGCTACGCCTCCACAGCCCCAGAACTGAGCGACAACACCCGCTACGACTTCTTCTCCCGCGTGGTACCGCCGGACTCCTACCAGGCCCAGGCTATGATGGACATCGTGACAGCCATGGAGTGGAACTACGTATCCACACTGGCCTCAGAGGGGAACTACGGAGAGAGTGGCGTGGAGGCCTTCGTCCAAATCTCAAGAGAAGCTGGTAAGAGCTCTGATTTTCTACTTCTGACGCATGTGTTGGTATTTCCATCCCCACTGATTCAAGCCAACTTTGCAACCTTTTCTCCCAGCATTCTGTCACATTTCAAGTGGTCTTTTACGGCGTATGGGTTATGATTTAAAAGGATTTCAAACTGAGTGGTGCCTAACAAAAGGCAAAGTGTAACGGCATGTGCTCCTTTCTCCTGCGTAGAGGATATATTACGATCACATGACGCTCATGGTGCACTCTCTGGCATGAGACACGCTCTGCGGCTGTAACCTGTAATTTGAGGAGAACTATTGCAGGAACAGAGTGGAAAACCTGTTGTTTAGATCTCAGGGGAAGCTGCAGAGAGAGAATGCACTCTGCGGTCAAATTGCAGGCTGTAGATTGCAGACCGGGGTGAGCAATTGGGGAAGGAGAGTTATCACAGCAAGGATTTGATGGAAAAGATCGGCAGAGCTCTTGACTTTCTTTTTTGGCTTTTTATGTGTTTTAACAATGGTGCAATCTCCTGGAAGAGCCTTGAGTCATGAGTGTTTATTTCATGAGCACGATTTCACATGATGTTTGATGGTCTGGGGATGCCAGCATGTCGGTGTCCAATTATAGCGTGACAATTGTGCACAGCAGATTGAGCATTTCCCCACAATAGCGTAGCAGTGTCTTTGAATCTAAAGACATAAAAGTGATAGTCTGCATCTTGCAGTTTTGAAGGCAGCATTTGCATGTCACCACAAAGGGACTGTGTTAAAACAAAACCATTTTCACTTCTTTTCTGTAATTTCAAATACTTTGTCCTTTAGAAGCATATCAGCAAAAGACGTAAAAACATGAAAACATACTGTAAAAACTGACATTATAAAAGAGACTATGGTTTAGATTGATCCCATACTTATGACCTCAATGAAAACTGAATTGCCGGTGATATTACAGCTACAATCAACACAGGTTGTCCGGTCAGAACAGGAATGATGGCAACAGACACACTCTTTCAATTTCCACTCTTTATTCCTTTTGAGGCAAGTGTGTGTGGTTTCTTAAAGAAGAAAGAAAATGAAATACAATTAAATAAGTTAGGAATGTATAGAATGTATAACATAGGTAAATATCAAACAATGAGAATTGGATAGATATAACACAGCAAACTAGAGAAGTCCCAAAACACTCTCCACTACTTAGAGAGTATCTTGAAAACTGAGGACATGATGAAACATAACATGTTGGATGATATGACAGTTTACCAACTAACAGAAATCCAGGTAAAATGACTGTAAATTTGCCCTAGCCACAGTAAACAAACCTGATGAATTACTAAAAACAAGTGATAACGGAACTACTTGCAATCTTATGGATGCACAGGAAATTTTGGAAAAGCATCGATTGTATAATTAACAGATGTAGTCCCTCTGAAGTCACTTGTCTGTTTCTGAAACAAATTTTTGAAGCAGATTGGCTGGTTGGGCCACATTAGAAGTGACAGAGGCTATGAGACTCCACACTAACAGCTCTTTAGTGCCCGTTAATCATGTGAGCTGAGCTGTGCTCTGACTGGGTCAACTCTCAATCTTAATTTCTTCTAAACTGCCGAGTAAGAAAAAAAATTAACCCACCGTACAGTGTGTGCCAATAGTGAAATTAGATATTCAGACAGTAGATGTTTCTTGTACCAGGATATTCATTTCTGCTGGGAAAACAACTTTTTTTGGGCTTGGTATGTATGTGACTTCCTGTTCTTCCAGAGCCAATCTCAAGCGGACACTCGACTAACTTCAGATTTTTGCACTTCAACATTGTCTCATATTTTTAGACTGCAGGTTGTCTGGAGGTTGTCTGGATTGTAAAAAAAAAAAAAGAAACTCGATCCCGATCAAGTTGGCAGTCTTGTGTTTCTGGCAAATAAAATTTAGAAATTAAGACAGGCTGTTTGGCTTGACTGTCGATTGTATGTTTGCTGCATTTCTGTACTGTGTTCTTATTTCAAAGCTGTCAGATCTCTCTCCAATAGACAAACTCTTAAGGGGGTGGCCAAATTTATTCAAACGAATTATGGGTCATTTTGAATTCAGTTAAACTTTATTTTTTGAAAAGTGACAGCTCTAGCTCGTACTAAGTCTAAGACATCATATTTTTCTGAAAAGAAGATAAACACTCGCTTAGAGTACAGTTTAGCAGGGCAAAAATGATTCACTCCAACTCTTGTGTAAGTCGTGCATCAGGTTAGTCTGCAGCACACAGGAAGGCTTTTACCACTTGATGACGTGTGCATTTATTGTCACATCAATCTCTGTGGCATGTGAAGCCCACGTCCCAGGTCTCTGCAGAGTGAATCCTCTCTGGATCTCTGGTCTCAGCATCAAGAGCGGGAGTAGCTTTCTCTCTTTCTTCATTTCAGAGCGACTCTCTTAGTTTCTTTATTCCACTGTCTGACATCCTCCTGTCTGCCTGGTGCTATGAAGCTGTGAACTCCTCCAGCTACTAAAACCTCTGTTCCTCTCATTCATGCAATTATCACCCTGCGTGTACTCGTGATGTAGTGACACGGTGAGGCAAATTGACAGAGAAATCCATTAAGAGCACCTCAGTGATTCAATTAGAATATCAATAATTAACCCCAGTGTGTCAATAACTCCATCACACTGGGCAGGCCAACGGCTTATTGACGATATCAATACTCTGCCCCACCCCTACAGCTCATCTTGAATGTGGTCTTGGGGGGACTGGTGCTTGTTCAAGCCATAGACTGTATATAGAGTTGACAGCGTGGCTCCACCTTTTACCATTGTACGGTGTTGAAGCCAAAATACCTCTGTCAGAGGGACCGCCATTGTTGAGCAAGGGTCTAAGCAGTAGAGAAGCTGAGTGGAGCTGGGTGATATATATATATATTCTTTGGAAACTCTAATCTCTTCTTAGCTTTCCTTTCCAACGCATCTTACTATTCCCGAGAAAACTACCCAAGAACGGCAGCCGACCATTAATAATCAAACGTGACGTAAAGCCTCATTTTTGACCTCTAATAACTAATGAAAAAGAAACTTTTCAGAATAAGAAGACTTTAACACAACACAACCCAATAATATCTTCATATTAGCATCGTGATGTGAGAAACGTTTCTACTTGGTGTATGTATTTTTGAAAGAATACCCACAGCCCATCTAGAATGACTGGGGAGACAGAGTTTTTGACCTATACTGCAGCCAGCCATAAGGGGGAGCAGTTTTTTGTGGTGGCCTTACTTGGAACTGAGCAGGATGACGTCCATGGTCCAAGGTCGTGCTATGCTACAGCTACAGCTAAATGCTGCTTCATAGCTAGAAGGTTCCTGTCTCCAGTCAAGTGTGAACTCACATTTGGAGTTGCTGTTCTACCTATGGGTTTGTCTGAGATGCACAAATGTTTTGTGAGTGATCAAACATAGACTCAAACCCCAAAAAGTGACAGAATATCAGATAAGAACTAACTCTCAGGTGTAGCGGTGGATCACAAACTATTTCTTGTTGGGTAAAACTGCTAAAGTGATTGAATGGTTGATCTGCAATAAAAAATGCCTTAAGTTAAAGAGGTTTTCTTCATTAGAGATGCTACATTTGCCACACTTAACGATTTGATTAATATCAAAAATGTAACATTTTAAAATGTACATTGTGATATTTTGAATAGAAAAACTAGGTATTTAATTTAAGATTCATTATTGTAACTATAGAAGCGGTGGATATGAGCCAGTATCATGGTTATTTAATACATTCTCAGTTTTTATTACTGAATTCTTCTTTGTGGTTCAGGCATCTAGTGAGGATGCCTCCCAGATGCTTGAGGTGTTTTGGGGACGTCCAACTGGGAGGAGACCCTGGGGTAGACCCAGGACACTGTGGAGAGATTATATCTCTCGACTGGCCTGGGAATGCTTTGGGAATCCTCTCAGAGGAGCTGGTGGATGTGGCCGGGGACAGGGGTCATTGGTCTTCACTGGTCACTGCTGCCCCATGACCTGGACCTGGATAAGCTGTGGAAGACCACATGACATGATATGACATGAGTTTAAATACGCCATGTCAGTTAAAAGAGTATGTGTTTACATTTTCTGTTAGAGTTGGTCGACATTATTTTGTGCATATGCATGGTCTGAGGGGGTTTCTAAATTTGTTTGCAGAGTGAAAACAAATTCAAGTAGGAAAATATTTATGAATCACAGATTTGTGTGTCAAGTATTCAAGCACAAATGTATGCGTATGTACCAAGGGGAAACATCTGGTTAGTAAAAATGAAGCCTTTGCGGAAGTGCTAAAAGTTGCTGTTCGTCAAGAATCCGCTTGAGGCTGGCTGCAAAAAAAAAAAAGACGAAGTCACTTCACGTGGAGTCTAATCTCTTCTTGGCTTTCTTTTCTGATGTATCTTACTATTCCCTGGGAAAACAACCCATGAACGGCAGCTGTCAATTATCGTCAAACGTGACATAAAACCCCATTTTTAACCTTTAATTACTAATGAAAAAGAGGACTTGAACACAACGCAGCCCAATAATATCTTCATATTATTGCATCATATGGATATAAGAAACGTGTCTACCAGGTGTATTTATTTTTAAAAGAATACCCACAGCCCATCTGGAATGACCGGGGAGACAGAGTTTTTGACCTATATTTCACCCAGTCACTTGCATAAAACGGCATGGGTCTCAAACACTGATTTCTCTATCATCACGCACTGTATGCTGAGTGAATTTTTTTTCTACATCTGCGGCTTAGAATTTATTAGGAGTGTTTGATTTTCCAATCAGAAGTACAGCTCAGGTCATGTGACAGTTGAGCGTCCTGTAGCTGCGACAAGAAAAACTCACAGTTGTCATAGCGAATGTGTTTGCGTCCACCGATTGGTTCATTTAGTCGTTTTAGGAACAGATGGGTGACATCGCAGAGGCTACGTCCATGTTTTATACAGTCTATGGTATGCACTGTTTGTGAATGAGGTACAATAAGAGGGTCCTTGGAAAAATGTCACACTTGAAAGGGGTCCAGGTCTAAAAAAAATTTGGGAGCTCCAGCTCCAAAGACCCCAAACCTGTTGAGTCCTGCCTGGCTCTGCTCAACATGACACTTTGTTGTACAAACAAAATACAATCTGAGGTCAATACAGAGTGTTTTACGCTGAAAGTCAACCCAACTTTTTATTTTTATGTTGTTTTGATCCCTGACTTCCTGTCCTGCTCAGTGTTATCTACGCAAATTGATGCTTTGTTGCTTCATCATCTGTAAAATCTGAGTCCAGCCTTAAATTATGATGCTTTTCTCACTCCAGCATTCATCCTGCAGCCATCCACGATAGAGTTACTGTTTCTCTTCAGTCAAAGCTGGTGTTCCGGTTTGAAGAGAGACTGTGTTAACTGGCAACTTTGAGCCAATGCACTTGTAGTTGTTGGATTTTTTTAACTTCTCTTTCCTGAACTCGGTAACTGGTGCTGTATAAAACATTGTGTTTCCGTCTTTAGTGAGCTCCTTGATAAGATCGCAGAGAGCTGTATTTAGCAGTAAATGGAAACGAGCAGATAACAAACTTCTGTCTTTGTTTAACAGCACAGAACATTTTGTACTTCTTCATTAGACAGTGGAGGGAATGGGGAACATCAGTGGAGTAAATGAGAGTGACAGGGATCCAGAACGGCAGAGAGGAGCTCAGAGAGAGGATCACTTGTCTGCTTTGATGTTATACTTAAAAGCACGGTCCCCTCGGTCCTCAGAGCATCCAGTTTGGGTGAACGCTGACTTAAATCAGTTTGTGAAACCCTCTAAGTGATGTTGACAGATCAAAATGATGTCGCTTTGCCTGTTTGTGTCTCGAATGTTTTATTGAAAACACAAATATTTACTGACTAAAAAAGAACAGAGGGAGTATCAGTGAAGATCTTCCTATTTATATCGCTGCACGTCGATTCCTTCACTGAAGTCTTTCCCTCGCTGGCTTTGTGTGCTGATGTGGAGATGACAGCTCTGTGAGCGTCTGTCCATCTGTGTGTGTGTGTGAGTGTGTGTGTGTGTGCGTGTTTGGAGCGGCTCGCCCAGGGCTCCATGCTGCGACAGTCAGCACATAGATGTTTACTGTGGCGTCAGATCAGTGTGTGCCTGGACATGTGTGTGTGAAGAGTAACGCAGTCCCCAGCAGTATGAATGTGTGTGTGTTGAGGGAGTCAGCAGATAGTGTGCTCTCTTGCCCTCTACAGTAAGTGTGTGTATGGCAGGGCGACGTGCTGTGACAGCAGTCAGTCAGTTGTTTACTCTGCGGCTGCACTGAAGATGAGCTGAGGAGGGGAGAGGAGAAAGTGACCAAAGTGGGAGAGTTCACCGTGTGTGTGTGTGGTGTGTGTGTGTGTTAAAGCTGTAGCAGACAGGGAGTGACAGAGAATAGCTGAAGAATAGAACAAGGAAGTGAGAACAGCAGCAGAATAATGATAGGATTCTGATATGGATGCACAGCACTCCTTGCCAGGGTGCTCACACACACACACACACACACACTCACACACAGCATACATATCTACAATGTAGCTCAGGTGAAGACCTCTACACTCACTTTCTGTCTCTGTCTTTGCTTTGACACTGACACACACACTCTCACACACACACACACACACTCACATGGAGCCAGTGGGGATTCCTGGGTGATTATTTAGTGATCCCTGTGTAATGACTGCAGCTTACCAGGCTCTGCAAACTGAAACCTCACATCCATATTAATTGGAGAGTAATTGTTCTCTACAACACAAGTGTGTGTCAGTGCATGAGTATGTGAAAGTTTCAGAGTAGATGCTCAGGTCTTGTTTAATCAGGGGTTACAGAGAGTGTGTGCTGAGCTGCTAATGCTAGTACCTGTGTAATCTGCCCAGTCATGCCTCTCTGCACGTGCCTTCTACCTGTTTCTTATATAACACTCAGACAAAGGGAAATATTTACTCCTCAAACACAGGAACAGAGTATGTCCTGGTTCTGTTTGCAGCTCTCCCAGGAGGAGTCCTGGAGAAATTTCTGCACAGCTAATTTTTCTTTTGGCCAAGTCCGTGCAGCAGTCAGCGAAATCTCTTTGTTTCAAAAGGTGGCGTCTTTGGGGAAATCTGGAAATAACTTCAGATTATTAGAGGTTCAGAGGTTGCAGCAAGAGAGTGGATCTTGTCTCCGTCGATGGGGGTTGGATTTGTTGCTATGCTTTTTGTTGCAGCTATCCATTTTCTCCACATGCTTACTCTGAAGATTCAGGTGATCAGTGTTTTTATTCAGCTATTGTGAATCTCTCAATCTCTAGAGTTCATTCCTAAAAAGCTGCAGAAGTTACAACTGGTCCATTTGGGCTGTAGCATGAACTGCAATTTACAATATCTGTACTTTTTAGAAAATAAATAGTAAAATAAACAGTTGATATCTGGTTTAAAATCAGAATTCAGCAATACCATGTAACTTACTGGTCCAAAGAAGGGGCTGATGGTGGTTCTTTACCTGGATGTGGTTGCTAGTATGAAGACAGATAGATGGTGAAGACTCTGTTGTCAGCCAGCCTACACTATAGTGTATGTTCATGTAGGTGCAGATGGCAGATAAAGGCAAGGTACGCTACTGAACCCCAAGAAAGTTTCCTTGACAATCCAGATTTTTAAATTGTGTTGAAAAAACAAAAAAACAAACAAACAAAAAAAAAAAAAAAGAAAAAAAAGAAAACAGAAAAAAAAACTAAAGCCTTAATCAGTGGACAGTAATGTAAATATATCTTAGTTGTCAGCTGTTTGTGATTCCACACACACTTCCTCTGTCCCTGCACAAGCAGTGATTTTGGTTTATTTAGTATGTTGGTGTCAGATGTTAGGGATGGGTACCGAATTAGGTACTTTTATAGGTACCGACCAAAATGCATCAAAAGTATCGGGTACTGATTCACATAAAATCAAAAGGTACCATGTTTAGGAACCTAAACGTATCCTTGTGACTGTGATGGGCTTGAAGAGAAGGGAATTTTGATTGCTGGACATGTACACAGCATTACAAGGTTATTGAAGAATAAATATGTTAAATTGAAAAAATATATATATTGTTAAGAAATTGTTTTTTTTTACCACACAAACACAAAAAAGTACCAAAAGTTGGTACCATTGAGTACTGATACCGATTGCCGGGTACCAGACATCGATACCGTATCGTTTCAAATGTGAAAGGTACCCATCCCTATGTTGGGGTCTTGTCGAATGTTTTGTTACCAGTCCATCTGCTAGCCTTTTCATTTCCTCTCATGCTTTTTATAAAACACGCTTGCAAATTAAGAGATGAATAATACAGTGGAAGATTTATCCCATTGGTTTTAGTCTTATAATGTTTTTGTTGTGGTCCATGATCATTCTCATGAGATAGTTGTTACGTGTACATGCAGCTCAAGAAATGGGACAATCAGCCTAGTCAGCATGAGATCAGACTTTTAACAGATATGAACACAGCTTAGTCGGGCTGAGATCTCACTGAGCAAAGCTTGATTGACACACCTAGATACTGTGATTGCTATCGGACTGTGGTTGGATTCATCAGGGCTCAGCTGGTCTTGGCATGCCTCAGCATTTAACATGAGCAAATATCACTCAGAAGAGGAAGCATGTGACCATGATAAAAGAGTCGCTGCACTCCAACATAGCAAACACCATGAAATGTTATTAACATGCATAGTAAGGAAGAAGCATAAAGAGCTACAGCTGCATCCATCATTGTTAGCAAAAAAAAAGGAGTCAGAAGCCAGAAGTCCAATTCTCTTTTACTGCATGTGGACAGGACTAGATCCCTTACTATGACTTTACAATCTGACTATGATCTTAGTCAGACCGCTGCGTGCATGTAAACGTACTGACTGAGATCATGTCAACCTTGATTCGCTTAAGAATTATCTCTACTATTTTAAAAGGTATCTTTGTTTAGCTGCAAAACTTGTTTGATTACATGCTAAACAGGGTGACAACGGTTAGCATATACTCCTTACCAAATATTTTATTTCTGAATGGGGCTGTAGGGATTTTCATTTTGAAATAGGAATGTCAATACAGGACAGAATGAGGTTTGCTTGGCTTTTGCACTTTGCCCCAAGTGGACACTCAAAGAATTGCAGTTTACGACGTCTCAGGCTTTGTATTTCAGTGGTATTTTTGTTGTTTGTCTTTGTGTTGTAAACATTGTTGCACAGTTATAAGTTGATGTGGATCAGGCATTTCCACTAAAATCTGTATTAAATCTAATCATTTCATAACTGAAGTGTTACTGTTGAAGTATCCCTGCTTTCTTTTCTATTTAAACTTCATACACCAGGTCTATTTCCCCCCACACACCCTGCAGTACAACTCCCAGACATTTTTCCAGACGGCTCAGCCATGCCTCCATCCTGAAACATATTCACCGTGACTTTTAAAGTGTATTCGGACCGTGTGTTGTCCCCCCCAGCCATGGCTTCGCAGTCATGCAGAACTCGTAACAGACACAGCTCAGTGAGCATGGGCCAAACTTGTTTACTCATCATTAGTAAGTGTTCACAAACTGTGTGCATAGTGCAACATTTCTGCTTCTGTTCACAATAAGCTGACGCAGCCCAGCAATCAAAGGTTAATGAACAAATAATGCAAAGGTCAACCAGAGGGGAGGGAAAGCAAAGGTCGAACAGGTCTGAGGTATTATGAGCATTATGAGCATCGATTCTGTGTGGAGGAGAGAATTTCTCTTCATGATAAGCCTGAGAGAATCGTAGCGTTTCTACCTCACCAGCACTCTACAGCCTCCTCCGTCGAGCTGCGTCTGCTGAAATACATCTCTGCTGTATTAAAGAAGAGGTGGCAGCACACTCACCGGAGACATGAGGATCTTTCCAACCAGGTCACGGCCGTTTCTCCTTCTAGTACCCTTCCTCACCTCCCCGTGGAATCTATCCAGGATTAAAACCACATCTACATTCAGACACTCACAGCAAGACAGAGCGTGTGTGTTAGTGTGTGTGTGTGTACTCGAAGGCTATAGGGCTTGTGGGTGCAATGAGAGGGTTTACAAGAACCTGCCAGTGATGGGTGAGGAGGATTTGTGTGAGTGTGTGTGAAAGTGACTTCACCTGCTAACCGTCACAGCCCCAGACAGCGCCCGCGAGTGTCTGAATCCCTGGAAGGCGGCGATGAAGAAGAAAAGAAAATGAGCGGGAGAGAAAAGGGTCTGTGAGGAAATAATTAAACGTTTATCTCCAGTTTCATTTAATTAGTTCTCTGGCTCTAAACTAATCGGCCTCCTTTTTGCTTCGCTTTTGCCTCTCCACGTCGCTCTCAGTCCACTCCTGCCCTCCACAATGGAGCCTCCTTTTGTCATTATCTAAGTCTTGCTCCCGGCTTATGTTGTTTTTATTCAGCATGAGGGATCATACTTTAATTGAAACGCATTGTGATGCATATTTCACACAATACGGGTCTATTTTTGGGTGTGTGTGCAGTTTTCCAGACCACACCAGTGTTAAAATATCACTTAGCTTGCACTATGGAATCGCATATTATTATTCATGAGGAAATGAATTAATAAGTCATGCACACCATTCTTACAGTATAATGATCTGAGGAAATTAATTTAATACACTACATTATACATATAATGAAATGTAATAAAGTCAGATCAGGATTTAAGTTTCTCCAGTGTCACCACAACAGTATTTTACCGTAATACCTGCAGTAACTTACTGGTAAAAATGTCTTTTCAGAATATTATTGTAAAGAGCAGAGGATCTCCTGGAGATATTTCAATATGTTTGTTTTTACTTCCTCATTAAAAAACTGTCTTTTCAGAGTGACGTCACAGAGGGGAGTCCCTCTGATTCTGCCTCTGTTTAACATTAACAAACATAGATGCAACTTTTTTTTTTTTTTACTGTATTTCACAGCATGAAACTACTGAGCATCCATATGGCACAAATACTAGGTCTTAAAAGACATTCAGTGCAATTTAACCTGAACAACATGGGACACAACATGCTCCTTAGAAACCAACACAGTGCATGTTCCGTCCTTTTAATATGAGGACTAGTAATGAAACAGGACACCTGCTTTATATATTTTTCCCCAGTAAATGACCACTGCATTAATTTAAGAATATGATACTAAAACAATAACTTTCTGCCTACATATTAGGCATTCTACTGTGGAATCAATGTCTGTAAAGAAGTAAAAACTAATGTTCCCAAGTATTTTTAAACTTGTCAGAGTGTCACTGTCTCATTAGCTCCATCCCAGCCATGACCCTGCATCTGCTCACTCTCTGGTCATGGACTTCCAGATTTGAGCTGACTGGACTAG